>NC_090256.1:2492250-2502250 GCF_037325665.1 Littorina saxatilis | reverse complement strand
CATTGTAGTGGTTACAATAAACACCAAAATGAACACCGGTCACGACTAGAAAACAACGATATCCTCTCACTCATGTCCTCTTCTTCCATCGAGAAGTATTGAGTGTTTGAAACTTGACGGCAAAGCGGCAGTAGCTGTAGCAGTAGCAGAAGTAGAAGCAGGCATCTGACCAGTTAGGCCCAGGAATGTTGCAGGGGTACTGTCGCCACAAAGAACGACCGTCGTAATGGAGGGAACCATGGTTGGCGATACCTCCTTGCCTCTCAGGTTAACGCGGTGTAAGACTTCTGGTTGGACCTGCAAAATAAAAAAAAACCATTTAATTGCTTAATTAGTTTGTATAAATGATGCGTGTGTTGGTGAATATGGCTGGATTGAAATGTTTCTTAACCGCAATGTCATCACAAATTCCCAAACTTAGGCAATTAAATATTCTGTATTCTGTATTCTGTATTCTGTATTCTGTATTTCTGTCCTCATTTGAGCACCTTCATACTTGTATCGTTAATACAGTAGCAATACGGTGCCGGGTGCTGTTGACGGACCATCTTGCTCACACACTCACTCACTCCTTCACCCACTGACTTAGTTGCGCAACCACCCACCTATTAAATCCCTCACGGGTCAATTATAATTACAAACAGTCTAACTAAGGGCTTCGGTATGCATCTACACTCGCATTACCAACAAATGAAAAGCCTCGGATGTAAGATTTCTTTTCATTTGCGAGGAAAGAAGTAACAGTAATTTCTGTTGTTATCACCAGAAATAGACCTTAACTATTGTCAGGTTAAAATTGAGAAACTGAAACTCCGATATAATCAAGTCTTTCATTCAGTTTCTGTACAGCTATAGTCACGCTTGCTAAGTAAATTACGGGGACCTAACAAAGCCCTGGACAAGTTTACATCCTCGTGTCGATGATTCGTGTATTCTACACAATGCCAAGCATGACCAAAGATGCCGCCTACCTAGCTTAACAGCTTTGTTTTTAAATGTCAGAAAATGCAACGGAACAAAGTGTGTGAGAAGTAACTTGAGCTTAGAAATCTACTCCAAAGCGGTGAGCTATTTGAGGAAGATGTCGTCAACCAAAACCTGCCTGTACATTTCTGAGAAGAGGACATTTGGGCATAAGTTTTTATTTTATTTTAGGGCATAGATGGCACGGAAATTATGATTTATTTCTTTGGCAAGGTTTTCGACTTTGCTTCAAGGTTCTTGATTAGAATCCTTTGAAAAAGGGCTTTTTGGACCTAAAAAGTAATATTTGAATGAATTATGTGTAAAAATTAAAAATGTTAAAATATTGTTTTTAAACGAAACTCGCTTGCAATACGCGGGCGAGGCAATCTTACAATCCCGCATATTGCAAGCGACTTTCGTCGACAATTGTGAGATAAGTTCATTATCTGCAGTATAAGTGTTTGTCTGTCTAGTTAAAAGACAACTGGGTCGATGTTCTGTACATGTAACGTTCCAATAACCTACCTCTCTTCTTTTTTTCTTTTATTAATTTTGTGTCAAATGTGAAGAGAGAGAGAGAGAGAGAGAGAGAGAGAGAGAGAGAGAGAGAGAGAGAGAGAGAGAGAAAAAGAGAGAGAGAGAGAGACTCAGACTCAGACTCAGACTCAGACTCAGAACTTTATTACAAAAGGATAAAGGTTTTAGGCCAAGCCTATTCTTCCAACCTGTCCTTTATACAACACATAAAGACAGACGCACATAAAAATTATAAATTCAATCATATAAAATACAGAAATACATTGTATGGAATGCAACACAATGTGCATTTAAGGAATTACATAAGGAGAACTCAAAAATTACAAAATTACATTGACATAGTTATACCTTTCATTTGGGAATAAAGTTGCTCCGATCAGCTACACATCCGTTAACACTAGTACAAAATGTTTAACAAAATAACAATCGAACAAGACATTTCATTCACGAATGATGTTTGTTTGTTTGTTTGTTTGTTTGCTTAAGGGCCATATCAGGGCGGTGCTGCTTTGACATATAACGTGCGCCACACACAAGACAGAAGTCGCAGCACAGGCTTCATGTCTCACCCAGTCACATTATTCTGACACCGGACCAACCAGTCCTAGCACTAACCCCATAATGCCAGACGCCAGGCGGAGCAGCCACTAGATTGCCAATTTTAAAGTTTTAGGTATGACCCGGTCGGGGTTCGAACCCACGACCTCCCGATCACGGGGCGGACGCCTTACCACTAGGCCAATGATGTGTGAACGTGACTGTCTCTTGCATTTTTTATCTGTGGGGGGAAGGAGTTCCAGAGAAACGCTCCCGAGAAGGCTAAGCTCGATTTGTAGAGGTCTATGCGAGGTATAGGAGGGATGATTTTTTGGGACCCATATCTTTTTGTGGCATGTTTGAAATGTGATTGCAACTATTTAGGACAGTCGTCATTTAGAATTTTATACATGAACACAGCCTTGTTTAACGTCAACTGATCTTTCAATGGGAGGAAATTCAGGAGCTTTAGTTTCCCATCCGTGGACCTATTCAAATCATGCAGAATAAGTTTTGCAGCTCGGCGATGCAGGGAATTGAGTCTTTTTAAATGAACATCACTGCAGTTATCCCAAAGTGTTGAAGCAAAGTTTATATGAGGCATTATGTGGGCGTAATAGAACATTTTGAGTGCTGCAGAATCTGCGTAATGCCTTAATTTTGATAACAGGTACACATGTGTTGATACTAGTTTGCAAATATTACTCAAATGAATTTGCCATTTCAACTCTTGATCAATGGTAACACCCAATAATCTATGTTTCCTAACTTGCTGCATTTGAGTTAAACCAACTGACAGTTGTAATTGTTTTTGTCTCGTGGTTATCACCATACTCTTTGTTTTAATCGGATGAATGATCATTGCATCAGAAACGCACCACTCAGTGATTTCATCCACACTTGTTTGAAGAGAAGAGTTGACGGATTCCAAAGATTTTTGACTGGTGTGAACAGAAGAGTCATCCGCGAAGAACTCACATCTAACTTTTTCATCGGACACATGAAGGGGTAAATCATTTATATAAATACAGAACAAGATAGGTCCGAATACAGACCCTTGAGGGACACCACTCCTGACAAACTCGTTGGACGAAGTTTTACAGTTAATGGATACATACTGTTTCCGTTTTGAAAGATACGATTCAAAAAAGGCACAGGCGGAGTCGTCTTTTAAATAGCACTTTAATATAAGTGAGTGATCTACTAGAGAGAGAGAGAGAGAAAGAGAGAGAGAGAGAAAAAGAGAGAGAGAGAAAGAGAGAGAGAGAGAGAGAGAGAGAGAGAGAGAGAGAGAGAGAGAGAGAGAGAGAGAGAGAGAGAGAGAGAGAGAGAGAGAGAGAGAGAGAGAACTCAGAACTTTATTACACAAGGATAAAGGTTTTAGGCTTAGCCTGATCTTCCAACCTGTCCTTCTAACATACAAATCTAAAACAAAAACAATCAAAAAATTAAGTAGATGTGCAACGCCAAGGCACTGCATACCCCAGCGAAAGACAAACCTCTCTCTTACTCTCTCTCTTTCTCTCTCTCAAACACACACACACACGAACACACACACACACGCACACACACACACACACACACACCCCCCAAGTCACACACGTACACACATACACACTCACTCACACGCACTCACTCACTCTATCACACACACTTCATACACACAAAACACACCCCCATACGCACATATAGACAGATGGACATAAACACCTTTACAAACAAACACACATACACACACACATACACTTACGCACACACACACATACACACACCCACCCACTCTCTCTCTCTCTCTTTCTCTCTCTCTTTCTCTCTTATACAAACAGACACACACACACACACACACACACACTGTACATACGCACAAACAAATACGCACATAGACAGTCGGACACACACACCTTTACAAACAAACACATATACACACTCATACACACAAACTCATGCACACACACATTCACACACACACACACTCTCTCTCTCTCTCAAACACACACACACACACACACACACACACACACACACCCACGCACACACACACACACACACCCCAAGTCACACACACACACATACACACACTCACTAACACGCACTCACTCACTCTCACAAAAAAATTCATACACACAAAACACACACCCATACGCACATATGGACAGACGGACATACACACCTTTACAAACAAACACATACACGCACACACATACTTATACCCACACACACATTTACACACACACGAGTACAGACTCATGCACGCGTGCGCACACACACACACACACACACACACACACACACAAATACACACACACACACCACACACATACGAGTACAGACTCATGCACACGTGCGCGCGCGCACACACACACACACACACACACACACACACACACACACACACACACACACAAACAGTAACACTAACACATGTGCACAAAATGAACACAAACACACACACTGCGCGAGAGAGAAAGACTTCAGGGAGGCATGACGTCATGATGCATTAATTGACGTCAAAGACTTTCGACCGTGACGTATTCTTCTTACGCGAGCTTTATCCATAGACTTGGAAACTACGGAATTTCTACCCGTCCAAAACGGCCTTGGGTGGCGTTTGCTGAAAAAATGGGGGCGACTATTGCACCCACCGTATTTTTGTTAGTATGGTCCCAATTTTTGGTGAACTTCCATCTCCACCTGTAGCACGTAGCCGGGCACAAAGAATCCTTCTTTATCATGTATTATTCGGTATGCACATTTCTCAAATCGATTACAGTCAAACACTGTACATGAGGAAGACGTGGAACTTGCGAAGAAAATGCGAAAAAGTGTTTGTGGGTTATCGTCCCTAGTCACATGCTGGCGGCGAAAACAAAATGGCGGATCGCGTAGGTACCGATCGTGTGCGAGGTGGTGGTAAATAATTGTGCTCGGCTTTTTGTTGCAAGAACGCCCGTTACAAACAGAGCTGCTTCGGGAAAACTTTCCACAAGTTCCCTACAGAAGAAAAAAGGTGGGTTGTGCAGTGATTATTTCATCAGGTTTACCTTCTTCAGAATGAGAATGCAATGGCTCGAGTCAACTCACTCAGTAGACTACAGCGTCAGCGAGTACTTACGACTGTGAGTGTGAGTCAGCAGTCAGTACAAAACAACAGTTTACACTTGATGACAAACCCGTGGGCATATTTGCCGAAACCTTTATCAAACCTTGCTTACGGGAAAACTACAGTACAAAGGTACATCACTCATCCGTTTTGCGTTCAGGCAGAGCGTTAGATTTAGACTGAAGATCTGATTTAGCTTTCTTTGTCTTTCCTTTTTGCTTAGTTTAACAATAACATTGTTGTTTTTATTGTCAAACTAGGTGCAGAATATGGATGCAATTCACAAGGCGAGAGGACTTTGAAAAGCTGCAGCCAGCTGCTGTTCAAGGTCTCAAGCTTTGTACTGATCACTTTGAGGCCAACCAGTAAAACAATCCTGCAGAGAGGATCACTTGTGTGGAATGCTGTCCCGACATTGTTTGCAGTGCCCAATCCACCACCGAAGGTTATTTATTTATTGGTTTTAGGTTTTTGCAAACCAAAGAAGCACACTATTAAATGCAGGTTGAGTAATGACAAGTTTGAGGCTGATGTAAGAATTGAAAACAACAGCATTGTTCCCATCAAATAATGCCTGTTTGCATTTAGCGCAAAAAAATGATAAGGCCAACAAAAAAAAGTTACTTATTTTGGATCGACGTCCTGATTATGATGATATGATGAACTTATTTTGCAAAAAAACAGCCCCAAATGGCAAAAAAGGTATAGGGTCGGCGTCAACAACAAAAAAGTTGAATGTTTCTGGTCACCTGACCCTACCTATGTTTTCCCGACGACCCTAGACATTTTTTTTTTTTGCATTTTCAAAAATAAAAGGGGTATTCGAAAATCAATTGTTTTCCTGTTTTTCAACAAAATAGTTTAAAAGATGGTTTTAAAAAAAAAGGTTAGAAAAAAAATCTCCACCTTTAGTCATGTTAGGTCACAAAAAAGTCTGTTTAAGGTAACATAGGCCCCCCAAAAATAGCGTCGGTAGGTCGGCTTTTTAGTTTTGTATTTTAGCCATCTGAATATTTTAATTTTATTTTTTAATGCCCCCAAAAAGTCTAGGGCCGGTGGGAAAAAAATAGGGTCGGTCCGGATACCGTAAACAGATTATTTTTTGTTTTGCCTTACCAGAAACATACACTTTTTGTGTGTGGCCTAAGACCAATGCCATGAAATTGGGAGAAATGTTTCATTGTGACTGGGTGTTGGTTGTGAGTTTGTCAGTTAAAGAGCTGTGCAATTTGCAGGTTGCTAGTGGGAGGAAGCCACCATCGCAAAGGGTAGCTACAAATGAAGCCAGCACCGACCTGTCGCCTGATACACAAATTGTTCAACCAGGTAAGAGATTTTTAACCATGAAGAACACCCTGACATCAAAAAATGTTTAAACCCATCCATTACATAGTTGATAATCGCTGTATAGGGTGACGGGCGCTGGGGCGGGGTGGTAAGACGTCGGTCTATTAACTCGGAAGGTCGAGGGTTCGAATCCCGGTCGCGGCCGCCTGGTGGGTTAAGTGTGGAGATGTTTCCGATCTCCCAGGTCAACTTATGTGCAGACCTGCTAGTGACTTATCCCCCTTCATGTGTACACGCAAGCACAAGACCAAATACGCACGAAAAAGATCCTGTAATCCATGTCAGAGTTCGGTGGGTTTTAGAAACACAAAAATACCCCGCATGCTTCCTCCGAAAGCGGCGTATGGCTGCCTAAATGGCGGGGTAAAAACGGTCATACACATAAAATTCCACTTGTGCAAATAAATGAGTGCACGTGGGAGTTTCAGCCCACGAACGCAGAAGAAGAAGAAGCTGTATAGGGCGGATGCATGGATGGATGAAATTGTACCTGTAGTTCCCACACGTAAAGATGGGAAACATATCCTGTTAGAGGCATGGTTTGACAAGAAACAATTAAGTGGCTCTATTCCCATTTCCCCCCCCCCCCCCCCCTTTCCCCGTCGCGATATAAGCTTCGTGGTTGAAAACGACGTTAAACACCAAATAAAGAAAGAAAGAAAGAGGCATGGTGTGTGAGGAGTTTACCTGGTACTGTTGTCCTAATCAATCAATCAATCAATCAATATAAAGCTTATATAGCGCGTATTCCGTGGGTACAGTTCTAATGGCCTCACCCATTCAGTACCAAACAAGGTCAATTCCATCATTGTTCCACATCGAATCCATAGTTGCTAATACACTTCATTTCTGGCCTGCCTTCCTACGCTATTGTTTATTTTCATTTTGTGATTGAATTACACATGTTTTAATTTCTTCCAGGTTGTAACTTGTTATGGTTATGTTATTTTATGTGTGTTTTGTGTGTGTGTTTTCTTTTTTAGATGACATTCAGGCGATCCTGGAGGACATAGGATGTAAAGCATCAAAGTCGTCATCCTCCCCATCCCCTCGTGAAGCGGAACTTCGGCAGAAGGTCAACAAACTGAGGAGCAAGGTTTTCCGATTAGAAAAGAAAACGATGGAACCCCGTGTAAAACGAGCGAGTAAATTAGCCAAGCCTCCCAAGAAAGACTTTGTAATAGAACAGTTGTCTCATATATTATCAGGCGAGGCGAGCTATTTTGCCATTTATGCCTGTTACATATTTACCGGTTATCTGCTGCTGTGTCCATTCCTGGCAGAGACGGAACGCATGTTACCAAGGAGCCGAAGGAGAGTCGATGAGATGAGAGAATGTGATTAACAATTGCCAACTCTCTCCGTACAAAGAGGGTCCAAAATTGTATCAAAATATAGATCGTAGGGAATTCAAAATAAAAAAAAAGAGACAAAACATGTACCTCGGCTCATAGAGCCTTCTTTAATTTTTGACTCAAAAGTCCATGCTCCGAGAGTCCTTTTTTTAATTTTGAATTGCCTACCATCTATATTTTTATACATTTTCAAAAAGATTCAACAGTCACCTTCCGTTATTCTTGAACTTGGCTATCCCAGCCTTACCTCAACATTCGATATTCCTGTGATACTTTTGACGTAAAATCAATTTTTACTGTAAAACACTTCGGCAAGAGGATTGGTCCAAGCAAACAAATAATAAACTTGTAAGATTTTTCCTGATATTTCCGATCAATTGCCTATGGTTTTATTTAGCTAAAAGATTCAAACGTCACACCTATGACCCATGGCTATTTTTAAGGGGAGAGTAGCATCCCTGGTGTGTTGTTTTTGATGTACCTTTTGGTCTGTTTACAGTAACATAGGCACACAAAAAGAGGGTCGGTAGGTCGGCTTTTCTTAATTTTTTTTTTATAACCATCTTTTTAAATTATTTTGCAAAAAAAACAGGAACAAAATTGATTTTTTTTCTTTTTCTTTTTCTCCAAATGCCAAAAAAAAGGTCTAGGGTTGGCGGGGAAAAAATAATAGGGTTGGTCGGGATACCGTAAACAGACTATTTTGCTTTGTTTTGCCTAAGCAATGACTAACAAACTTTCTTTAGGGTCTGACATTGTATATACTATACAACTTTTTGGGGTATTAACTAAATACATGTATACAGTTTTTGATTCCTTTTATACTTTTTCACAAATTACCCCCCCCCCCCTTTTTTTTTTGTAGTCTGCCCTGGGGGCGGGAGGTCTCCTAATTTCGGTTTCTAGGGTCATCTTATGCTTCCCCATGAGCTGAGAACTTAATTTAAAATGGGCCACGATTTTTTTATTTGTATTTTGTAATTGTGCCTTTGTCCAGTCACATGATTTCACTTTGTACTTAAAAACTTGGCACTGTCATCATTTTATTGCTATTTATTGTTCAGTTGTTCAGTATTTATTGCTATTGGGCATCAGTTGTTCAGTTGCCCTCTTTCGAATGAGCCATGCATGCATTATGGATGTGTTTAGCGAATGGGGATACCTCAAGCAATGTAAAAAAAAGAAACAATGTGAAGCAAACATATAGCACCAAATAAAATAACCGAATCAGAATGGAAACTTCTTCAGTGTATGTGTGTGTGTGTGTGTGTGTGTGTGTGTGTGTGTGTGTGTGTGTTTGCTGTTTTAAATACCGAAAATGTGAAAATAAAGCAAGTCACAACATGAGAAAGATCGACTGTACTAGTCATAACAAAGCAGGAGACAGTCTGGTCAGCATGCAGCAAAGGGGAATAACTCATATTTAGCCATTCTCATTTCTAAGCATGCCCAATGAGGAAGTTATCCTTCTTCCCATTGTAGTTTCTTTGTTACAGTATAGCGTTCACGGGATACCTCCAGCTTCGCTGGGACAAGTCGCGTAAGGCGAAATTACTACATTTAGTCAAGGTGTGGAACTCACAGAATGAAACTGAACGTAGTCCGCCGCTAGTGCAAAAGGCAGTGAAAGTGACGAGCCTGTTTGGCGCGGTAGTGATTGCGCTGTGCTTCATAGCATGCTTTACTGTACCTCTCTTCGTTTTAACTTTCTGAGCGTGTTTTTAATCCAAACATATCATATCTATATGTTTTTGGAATCAGGAACCGACAAGAAATAAGATGAAATAGTTTTTAAAACGATTTCGGAAATTTAATTTTGATCATAATTTTTATATTTTTAATTTTCAGAGCTTGTTTTTAATCCAAATATAACATATGTATATGTTTTTGGAATCAGAAAATGACGCAGAATAAGATGAAATTGTTTTGGGATCGTTTAATAAAAAAATAATTTTAATTACAAGTTTCCGATTTTTAATGACCAAACTCACTCATTAGTTTTTAAGCAACCAATCTGAAATGCAATACCAAACCCCGGCCTTCGTCGAAGATTGCTTTGCCAAAATTTCAATCAATTTAATTGAAAAATGAGGGTGTGACAGTGCCGCCTCAAATTTTACAAAAAGCCGGATATGACGTCATCAAAGGTATTTATCGA
>NC_090256.1:2474750-2487250 GCF_037325665.1 Littorina saxatilis | reverse complement strand
TGTGTGTGTGTGTGTGTGTGTGTGTGTGTGTGTGTGTGTGTGTGTGTGTGTGTGTGTGTGTTACACGTTACATGAACATTCTCACAGATTATCATTTCAGATGTTTTTAATTATCGGATTAAGACGTCATATCCAGTTTTAAAAAACCCGACTGAAGTGGCATTGCGGAGACCGCATTTTTTAATCAAAATCTTTGAATTTTTGGTTTAGCCATCTTTGACCCGGTCCTCATTATGAGATTGCATTTCAGCTTGGAAGTTTAAAATCTAATTAACTACTATGTCAATCAAAATTGTGTTTGAAACAGAAATTGCAATTAAAAATAAGGAAAATGATTGCATTGTATTCTTTATCGATTTCGGAATCCAACTGTGTTGTGTTTGGACTGAAAATGTGTTTAAGTAGTCAAGAAGATACGTATCATACACATTTGGCTTAACTGGCTTAACTGGCTTAACTGGCTTAACTGGCTTAACTGGCTTAACTGGCTTTACTTTAACGCATCTCGAATTCTATGTGTTCAAACTAGAACCCTCGTCAACAACGTCGTTTTTATACCTGTACTATGGGCGTGGATGTAGCTCAGTCGGTAGCGCGCTGGATTTGTATCGAGTTGGCCGCTGTCAGCGTGAGTTTGTTCCCCACGTTCGGTGAGAGATTTATTTCTCAGTCAACTTTGTGTGCAGACTCTCCTCGGTGTCCGAACACCCCCGTGTGTACACGCAAGCACGAGACCAAGTGCGCACTAAAAAGATCCTGTAATCCATGTCAGAGTTCAGTGGGTTATAGAAACACGAAAAAAACCAGCATGCTTCCCCCGAAAGCGGCGTATGGCAGCCTAAATGGCGGGCTAAAAACGGTCATACACGTAAAAGCCGTGGGAGTTTCAGCCCATGAACGAACAAACATACCTCTACTATTATCACTGCAGCATTAGCGAAGCTGCTAAAATCATGTGGTTCATTCAAGAAGATAAAACACAAGAGAGTGGAGTCCATCGCCTTAAAGAGCGCCGGAGAGTGTCCAGGTTAGTTGCTAACTGCTGGCTTAACTATCGTGGTATCAGCGACACAATGCGTCAGTAATTCCCACTGAATACAACCTGGTGTTACACCCATTTTTGTATGTATAAATCAGGCTGCGGCGACGAGAGGAACTGATTGGGCTGAAAGCGCTGGTCCTTAACCCATTAGGGACCAAATTTTTTTTTGGCTCCATTTTTCGATATTATGGAGATTATTATGTAACATTAACATATTAGACAAAAATTTGTGTTAATTTTAAGAATAAAGTAGGTTTTGGAGGCAAAATATGCCGATCCCATATATGGGATCGTGGTCCCGAAAGGGCAGGGGTTTTCATAAAACACGAAATACAACACAAGAGGATTGAAACTTCATTTAAGCAGGTTTAATGAAACAGATAAGATGATTCAGGTACATGTTCCCCAGCACATCAGTTGTGAACTATAACACAAAAGAAATTGTACTTTTTGTGTACTTTGAAGCAAAATAACACTGAAAATCCTAAAAAAAATTACTGTAAAAACAAACTCACCAAACCAAGTATTTTTGCAACATAATTCGTGACAGTGACATAAAGGAGTTGTTTCACTATTCTCAAAGAGAACATTTCTCAATTTACTCATTATAATAACGGGGAATGGGGGGGGGGGGGTGATCAAATGTCAATTGGCTGAGCATGGTAATGGAGGAAAATGGTGACGATTTTGTCACCAGTAAAATGCCGATGAAGGCCCGTATTTCATCAGGAGTCGTTGAGAATGCGTCGTTTCCCTTGGAGCGTGCATAAAGTTCACTGTACTCAACAATCATTTCCAGAACATCTTCATCAAAGAAAATCTGAAACAGGTCCATTGGGTTATCTGGCAACCGTGAAGCATCTGCAGGGTGGCTGTTCCACTGGAAACGTTCCTTTTGTCTGTTGGAGATGTCAGATTTCTTCCACTCTCTTTCTTGTTTTTGCTGTTTGGGCTTCATTATCTTTGTCTTTTTCTCTTTTGATGGTCCCGTTGTTGTTCGTGTTTGCTGCACTCTTTTCCCTCTGCATTGCCTTGACGAAGAGGCTGGTGTGGCAGATGATGTGCTAGGTTCGTTTACGTCGATAGGTTCCGTGTCACTTGGTGAGCTCTCGTGATCAGCATCAGCCTGTAAACCAATATGATAGTTTGATAGGGTATTGAACAATGAACATATGATAATTATAATGGGCTAACTCCAGATTTATTTTACTTCTGAGTAAAAAACCCCGACTGTTTCAATGCCTCAATTGCTTGGCACTTCTGCTAATCAGTGATCATGGGCTCCTAGTATGAAGTTAACACCGTCTTTACAGTTTACAATAAAAAGAACACAGCAAACATCATTATTGTCGACAACAATCCTATCTCAAAGAACTGATAATACTTCCTACTAAAAAAATCGTGCTCCAAAATTGTCCCTTCTATCTCTAATGCCATTGTGAATGGGCACTGACCGTAAAGGCTTCGTGATGCAACAGTCATGTTTTACGTAGTTATGCCCCTTAGTATTGTTATTTATGTTGATTGAGCAAATAAACAAACTCACTGGTAGCTCAGCAGCGAGATCTTCGACTGAAGAACGAACTCCTTGCCGTACGATGGTTGCAACGGACCCAGCAAGTAGTTGGTTTCTGTTCAGATTTGACACCACTCCCCCATCATCCTCATCACCGCTGTCCTCATCCGTGTCCTCACCAACAGCAGGGGGCTCAATGTAGACTGTAGCTTCTTCAAAAGTCCCTAGGTCTTCCAGAATGCTTACTACTTGGTTCACATTGAATGTTCTGCAAGAAACACCAATCAAACTTCAAATAACCAAAAACGGAAAACCCCTACCCTCTCGGGACCACGATCCCATATATGGGATCGCAGTTTATGAATACATTGCAAGCATGCTGACAGACTCAGAGACAAAACTTTGAAGACACATTTCGGATAATGATGTAAACAACAACTTTTATTCTTAATACCTTTACAAAAATGTTATTAGACATGGCAATATTTGCTTACCTTCGTGACGTTGTCATCTTTGCTTTCAAAACGGCGCGTGGCGATATCAAATGACAGCTGGTGACTTCAAAACAAGGGAGATTACCGACGTATCACATTTCAATGTTAGAGGTTGTGTCCCTTGATAATCTCTAACACAGATATGAAATTAATCTCCAACCAAACTTCTTCTATGTGCAATTGTTTCACCGATCCCATATATGGGATCGTGGTCCCTAACGGGTTAAACGCTCCTGCACACACAATTATTAGGCATCGACGTCACTCAGTCGTTACGTTTGTGTCGTCCAGGTTGGACTGTGTCGGGGTTTTCCCGCATCGAACAATTGTTGTTAAAGGGGTTGTCTTTAAAGCTGGAAGAATTCCTACGTCATATATACAGTGTTCTATCTATTTTGTTCAAGCGTGAGAGACAGAGAGAGAAAGAGAGAGAGATAGAGAGAGAGAGAGAGAGAGAGAGAGAGAGAGAGAGAGTATGTGTGGGTGTGGGTGTGCGTGTGTGTGTATGTTTGTGTGTGTGTGTGTGTGTGTGTGTGTGTGTGTGTGTGTGTGTGTGTGTGTGTGTGTTTGCTTGTTTGTTATTGGTTTTGCTCCTTGTTCGACGGCAATCCATTTGTTTTGTTGTTATCGGTCACTGCTTTAAATTATGTGGTTCTTGAAATTACAAGTGCGTGGCAAGCTCTTTTTGCAACGTTATTCCAGTGATATACAGGCTCCCCTTTTCAGCTTCTGCACATTCACAATAATCTTTTTCACCTCGGACAACATCTTTACCAGTTCAGGTGTGCAAACCCTTGGATGGTTTCGGGGATTGTGTGACATGTATTGTGTCAGCACGAGATGCACGAATAAGGTAGTACGGCACAGGTGGAGACACATGAACTGCAGATTTGTAGAGGCCTTTAAAGCGGGAACATTTGATTCATTTTAAGTAGTCTTTATGAAGAAATAAATAACCAGAGGAAAGTAAGGATTATAGTAAATAAAAATTTAATTAGGTGTACTTTTGACGTACTTATGGGCGGGGATGTAGCTCAGTCGGTAGCGCGCTGGATTTGTATCGAGTTGGCCGCTGTCAGCGTGAGTTCGTCCCCACGTTCGGCGAGAGATGTATTTCTCAGAGTCAACTTTGTGTGCAGACTCTCCTCGGTGTCCGAACACCCTCGTGTGTACACGCAAGCACAAGACCAAGTGCGCACGAAAAAGATCCTGTAATCCATGTCAGAGTTCGGTGGGTTATAGAAACACGAAAATACCCAGCATGCTTCTTCCGAAAACGGCGTATGGCTGCCTAAATGGCGGGGTAAAAAACGGTCATACACGTAAAATTCCACTCGTGCAAAAAAACACACGAGTGTACGTGGGAGTTTCAGCCCACGAACGCAGAAGAAGAAGAAGAAGAAGAAGAAGAAGAAGACGTACTTATTATCTACATTGCAAAATATGTGTAGATAGCGAGATCATTTCGAAAAACCAGATCTCAGGCGTATCGCAAACGGACAATAGGGCCTACGCGATAACATTCACAAAGAAAACCCGGCTTTGTATAACAAACATTAAAAATTAAAAAAGTGTGTGTGTGTGTGTGTGTGTGTGTGTGTGTGTGTGTGTGTGTGTGTGTGTGCGAGTTTGTGTGAGCGTGTGTGTGTGTGTGTGTTTGTGCGCGCACGCACATTCTTGTATTCATGCTCTTCTACAGACGCAGAATATACCGTTACACTGCAGACAACATGTAGGAATCTGATAGAGACCTGTGTCTCATATAGCGACAAGCCAGAACAAACGATGTCTGAGAAAAAAGAATCTTAAATCAAGACGTGTACCTCAACTGCAACTTCGTTTTTGAGCAAATAATCACAAGACTAAGCTGAGTCACGTCCGATAGGCCATGGCCTTTCAATGAAAATAAAGCTCTTTCTAAATTTGACCATTTTACACGGCTGATCATAAACGCGAGTGCGCAATCTTTTGCTGACGTCATGAAAACAGGTCCTGTTTCAGGACTTGATCTGCAACTCTAAAATGATGCAAGGAGGACACAGGCAGCGTCAATGCAGTTGCTTATCCTGTCTCCCCAAGTCTCCCTTGGAGAAGATGACTTTTATTTGACACTAGATCCGACCTGCCCCGCTAAGACACGGCAATAAAAATGCTGTATTTGGAACGAGAGAAAAAGGCACGGGGACTGATGGGGACAGGGACAATTTAAAAGCAACATAGACCTCCTTGTGCCCCGTAAGCCTTTGGATTGTGACGCTCCGTGTGACAAATCGAGGACGCAAGCAAGCACAGTTTGTCCACCAAAACAATAAATTGTTTTGAGCCGAGTGGGGGATGCAAGCGTATCTTCCCCTCCTGCTGCAGTCTTAGTGGTTTCCTTTTTTTATTTTTGTGTGTGTGTGAGGCTTTCTGGGCTTCAAGGGAAGCTGCGACAGTAGTCTGTGTGGGATTACCTCTTGTGTCGTCGGCTGAGCAGGTAAGCTGGCGATCTGAGATATGTTTAAGTTTTTTTTCTTCATCTGGTGTCAATGTTCTGTAATACTTTATTGGAGAAATAGCTACATTACTATTAAGAAACTTCAAACTTGCCTCGTTGCAACAGCTTTGTTTATCTTCATAATGAAGCGTCCGTTGCTGGTCTACAAAGAAAATGTAATTAAATTGCACA
This sequence comes from Littorina saxatilis, assembly GCF_037325665.1. Taxonomy (NCBI): domain Eukaryota; kingdom Metazoa; phylum Mollusca; class Gastropoda; order Littorinimorpha; family Littorinidae; genus Littorina; species Littorina saxatilis. The sequence continues at coordinate 2,481,530 of NC_090256.1, read as the reverse complement.
TTGAAATATTTTCAAAAGCACAGTATAGTGTTCCTTCGAGAATCGGATTAGAGAATTGTATTTATATAACTTATTTATATATTGATAACTGCCCCTCCAACCGTATTCATTGCAGATGTCAAAGTTTGCTGAACTAAACTGGACACTAAGCCTAACGTATAAGAGCGACAGTATGAATACTTAATGTTTTTGCTTAAACAAATAAATAAAAGAAATCCGAAGACACGAAAACACAAAACCGAAACACATAACTGCCAACTTGCCAATTTTTGAAGATGGCTAAACAAATGTCAAAAAAGAAACAAACAAAACTGAACTCGCCTTGAACAACAGCGTACCTTTTTCTTACGTAAGTCGTGGCGGTAAGTCGTGGCGGTAAGGCCATTGTCCTTGTTTTATTAATCAAGCAGTTGTTTCTTATTGAAGTTAAAAAGAAAGTCATCTTTTCTTTCAACTTTCGATAAATGAGAGAGTCATACACACGAAAATGTTCTCAAAGCTTTAGAAATAAACTGCACAGCCCTAACCTAATGCGTGCATGGACATTTGAACATAGCTTTTGAAATAAACTGCACGGCCTCAACCTAACACATACACGCCGCGGGAATTTGAACATAGTTTTAGAAATAAGCTGCATGGCCTTAATGCGTACAGGGAAATGTGTGCATAGCTTGAAACAAATATGACAGCCTTAACCCAAAGTCCTTTTACGGGGTGTTCTTTCTTGGCAGGAAAGATGGGACACAGAGCGGCGAGTTTGACAACATGGCTGTGGTCATGGCTGCTGATATCGCTGGCGGTGTTGCTGAAGACTTTGTCAGCACAGCACTCCTTTTCTGATGACTTCTTCTCTGCCTACATCGAGCCCCTGTACGACGAACTGGGTAAGATCTTAAGATGATGATGATGATGATGATGATGATGATGATGATGATGATGATGATGATGATGATGATGACGGTGATGATGATGATGATGATGATGATGATGATGATGATTAAGACGACGACATGTGCATTTGGTGGTGTCTGAAACTATTACAGTCAAACATTCAGAATAAGCTTCACCTGGCAACGTTTACAAACGAGGAGAAAGCCAAATCATTTATCTATCCAGAACAGGTTGTTTTGTTTTGCTATCTGGCGTATCTCTTGTGTTATGTCAGTTCTACTGATGCAGATGTGGAGCGCACTAGCTGTACAGAAAACGAGAGTTTTTTTCGTCCATGTTGAGGGGTACCATGACAAAAAGCGCTATAATTCAGCAATGCCTAAATTGATTGATTTGAAACTTTTAGGATCTTAAGTCTACATACGCGACGTACGTCCGGTAACATTTCGCATCGTTACAGATATTTGTTGAGATGATAAGCAATCTTCCGGAAAATGTTTTAAAACGTGTCATAAGTTAAAAGGTTTACATCCAAGAAAATCATGACTTTGCATATGTACAGACAAATAAATGTTACAAATACTGCCAAAGTTTCATATAAATACAATCACTAGTTTACGTTTGTAAGTCCTGTAAACACGATCAAATATTTGTCCAGGATTGCAGTGCGACAGCCATGTCCAGTCTTTGTTGTAAACATGACAAATCTATATATTTTTTATTTGACGGATTATACAGAATATCATGCAATCATTTTTAAATCTGTTTATCATCTCATAGATTTAATTAGAAATTTTATAATTTTCATGAACAAATTAATTAACCAATGTGTAAACTTTTAAGCTGAAATACAAATGCAATTCGTACCATGGTCTCACCACAGATCAGAGCCAAAGTAACTGTTATTTCCTTACCAGTCAAATAGCGTTTCCTCCTTCTTGTCACTACTTACTCGGTAGCCAGTAGCCTCAGAACTCTGTGTTAAGGCCAAAAAAAATAGGTATGTCTACGGTAACATAGGCCAAAAAAATAGGGTCGGTAGGTCGGGATTTTTTTTTTCTTTCAAAAAACCATATTTTACCGTTATTTTGCAAAAAAAACCAAAAGATTTTTTTTTTCCCAAATGCCAAAAAAAAAGTCTAGGGTCGCACGAAAAAAATAGGGTCGGTCGGGTTACCGTAAACAGACTATTTTTTTTTGTTGCCTAATGTGTCTATGTGTAATGTAGAGTAGCCCCTCAACGTGCGAGGGCTGGATGTACAAATTATCAACCCACACCTTGTTATGCTTCCTTGAGTGTATCCAAATCGAAGGATACTGAGCAACTATCCAATCACAACCCTCGAATTCCCCCAGGTGTCTATTAGAATAGCAATATTGGTCCATTAATAATTATAGAAGAACAAAAACCTTGGCTTTGCTTTGACATACAGATGTGTCGTTTGTTGTTGTAAATATAAAGGTTATTGAGCAACTTCCGTGGAAATATGAACTTATGTTCGAAATAGGGCTGTGTAAGTCTATCCAATCACAACCCCCGATTTCCCCAGGTGTTTAGCAGAATACCAATATTGGTCCATAAATAATTCCAGAATACTAAAAGCCTTGACTTTGCTTTGACATACAGATGGACGTAGGCGTTGCCATTTTCTCCCCGGAGGATTCGTCCATTATCATAGTTGGATATGTAATTGTTTCACGTGCAAATGGGCGTGCAGACAGGCATGTCTGACAATGTCTCCATTAAGTGAAAGGTCGTTGATTTCATTGTCACGAAGGAACACTGTTTCAAGCTGCGTCGTGTGCTGGGATGCAAAGTCATATAGCAAGATGCATGGGCAGGTTTATCTGCTACGGGTCAGTCGTTCCGAACGCGTCCTGCTTCATCGTCTAACACCTTCCTTTTCCGCTTACACTGAGGGATTATTGCTTTTAGGCTGGTGTCCGTGCGGCCATCGCCGTCCGGTCGTTCTTACATTTAGTCAAGTTTTGACTAAATGTTTTAACATAGACGGGGGGAATCGAGACGAGGGTCGTGGTGTATGTGTGTGTGTGTATGCGTGTGTGTGTGTGTGTGTGTGTGTGTGTGTGTGTGTGTGTGTGTATTGCGATTCAGAGAAAAGTACTAGACCAACCTTCATGAAATTTCACATGAGAGTTCGTGGGTATAATATCCCCAGATGTTGTTTTCATTTTTTTCGATTAATATCCTTGAGGACGTCATATCCGGCTTTTTGTGAAAGTTGAGGCAGCACTTTGACGCCCTCATTTTTGAACCAAATTGGTTGAAAGTTTGGTGAAGTAATCTTCGACGAAGCCCGGACTATGGTATTGCATTTCAGCTTGAAAGCTTAAAAACTAGTTAATTAGTTTGCTCATTAAAGTTGTCATTAAAATCGAATTTTCTCCAACAGATTTACAACTGATTGCATCGTATTCCTCTATTTCTCCTAAATTCAAAAATATATACATATGTCATGTTTACTCTAAAAATATGCTCAGAATGACAGAAAATAGTCAAGTAAGTACTGCGTTTGCACGCTACCCGGAACGAGCGTGACCCGTCTCTATTTTGGGCGATGACTGTTTATTGTATTCATCTGTTACTTTAATGCCGACAGCTTGACTAAATGTGTTTATATCGCTTCACGCGACTTGTTTGATTTTGTTTTAAATATTTTGTTTTTACTTCAGTGTTATACCTTTTACCTACTGTATCTTTTGTAACCAAATCATCATACCACAGGAGAAGACTCCCTCGAAAATGTAACTATAAACTTGAAATATAAGGATTATGTCAAGCTTGCGTGTTGAAATACTCTTGCATTGCAAAGTTTAAAGGCACAGTAAGCCTCCCGTAAACCATCACAGATACTGTTAGGCTTTTACACACAGAACAATACAATACAATACAATACAATACAATAATCTTTATTCATCTCTAAAAGAGAAATTACAAGCTTGACTGTGTGTCTGTAAAATCAATCAACCAATCAATCAATCAATCAACCATGCATGTAGCAACATTCACATCGCATATTCACATCATATCGTTACACGCAAACATTGTACCCACACACTTACTAAAATAATCCACTCGTGCTAAACACATGAGTGAACGTGGGAGTCTAAGCCCATGAACGAAGAAGAAGAAGAAGAAGAAGATGTCTGTGTGCTTTAGACTAAGTAAAACATTCTCCATGAGAAATATTCTCTAAAAATACGATTGACAATACATGATTTAACATTCTTTAATCTTTATGTGTACATACCAAGTACAATTATAAACACAATGTCATAATAAAAATAATCGGTTTGGGCCTTCTGCTGAAAAGGTGTGTAAAATGATTTACGCCAAAATTCCATGACGACGTCAACATTTTGTACTTGTATCAAGAAACAACTTTTGTTCAATTTTGTTGAAACCGAATTCGCTTGATCTCTTCGCCAAGTCTCTAAAACCTTTGCTATATGTTTACAAAACTCAAAAGGACATTGTGTTGTTTGTGTCCGAGTGATTAAAGATGTTTTCCTGCTGTTTCCCCAATGTTTGTCTCACCAACGGTCACTTTGTCTTTGACATTTAATTATAGATTTTTTTTTAATTTTAATTTCTTTCAAGCTATGAAACATAGAAAGGGTCAATGGACAAGGCTAAGAGATCCACCAACCTTTGCTTTTTCTAAAGTGTTTTTAACGACAAACGACGTCGATTGGACAAACCAAGACTGTTCACCTTGACCCTGCACTCCAAGGTGGCAGCTCTGGCGTCATACACGAGAACAAGTAGGGAAGACGTCATAATGCGAAGCATCACGTCGGCTAAAACGTTGTGTCACGTCACCAAGGAACAGGCAAAGAATTTCGAGAAAAAAATCTGTCTCAGCAGAAGAAAATCAATCGTAAGGTCACCGCTAGGCTGGGCATGTATCGGTGTCGGAGCTCATTAACATCAAACGTATAATGTCCTTGCAGGTTTCGAGGTGAGCGAGGACCATCTGCTGGAGATGACCGACATGAAGTCCACCAGCCTGGGGGTGGGCATCGGCCTCAACTACTCCTTCACTGTCGTCCCCCGGCCCCCCGAGGTCCCCCCGCCCCTCCTTCCACAGTCGCTGACCCCCACCGGACTCCGCGGCAACCCTTACCACAGTACGGGATCCGGCCTGGAAACCTTGTCGTCTCTGGCGCTGCACCGCTTCAAACGTCAAGCAAAGTAAGACAACTGTGAGAATGTTAAATAAACGAGACAAAGGGCTAGTTGAAGATCTAAGAAACAAAGGGAAGTGTGTGCTTTATGACGGTTCATACTCGCGCCAAAACCACATCATGAACATTTTGACGTGACAATTTGAAAATTACAATTTTTACGAGAAAATTACAAATATCAGTGAAAAATACGAATTTTCTTCCACACATAATGTTTAATTTTCAGATTTGGCTCTAGCAATCCGTCGAGAATTGATCCAGAACTGCTGATTATAAACCCCTTCCCATTTCATGGAGTTTAATTTACAAAGGTTATGAACAGAAAGTCTTAAAAAACAAGGGGGAAGTTTAAATCGTTTTTAATGGAGTTCCATTGTCCTGCTGCTATCATTTTACCGCTTCTGTTGCTCTTGCTACTATACTAGTACTACTTCTACTGCTGCTACTACTCACTACTACCACAATTACTCCTCCTCCTTCTCCTACTTCTCCTCCAACAACGACAACAACAACAACAACAACATTTTCTTCTACTACTAGTACTATTACTTCTACTGCTACTACAACTACTACTACTATTTCTACTACCACTACTACTCCTACACGCTACTACCAGAACTCCTCCTCCTCCTGCTTCTCCAACAACAACAACAGCTATTACTACTACTACTACTATTACTACTACTACTTCTACTACCATTACTACTCCTACACGCTACTACCAGAACTCCTCCTCCTCCTCCTGCTTATCCAACTACAACAACACCTACTACTACCACTACTACTACTACTTCTACTACTATTTCTTAAACACATCCGAATCACTATCAACAGAAACACGGACACTGTTACATTAACATTGACATTTAGAAATACACGTGCAGCGGGTTTCACGGGGCCAACTCCATAGGGGACCACGTGTTTCAAGATGCAGGTCGTGGGAGCTTCATGAGAGATCCGGTGTCGGGATTCAACCCTGCAACTGCCGGGTTCAACGCGCTCAACAGCGGGTTCAACTCCGGGGCAAGCTTTGGCCAGTTCCCCACTGTCACCTTTGGAGGGGACGGGACCAGCGCCAAAAGTTGCGGGCGAACAAAGCCAATGAGGTGCAACCCCAGAGCGCCGTACAGAACGATAGATGGGTCGTGCAACAACCTGGCGCACCCCACTTGGGGTGCCATCAACCAGCCCATGAAGCGTCTCTTGCCTGCCGTGTATTTTGATGGTGAGTTTATGCTGGTGTATGTGTGCTCTCTCTCTCTGTCTCTCTCTGTCTGTACGTCTGTACGTCTGTCTGTCTGTCTGTCTGTCTCTGTCTCTCTCTCAAGGACAGATTGTAAGAAAAGGTGTCGCCTTAAATCTTAATCCTTGTTAAATAAAGTTCAATTCAATTCAATTCAATTCTCTCTCTCTCTCTCTCTCTCTCTCTCTCTCTCTCTCTCTCTCTCTCTCTCTGTGCGTGTGTGTGTGTGTGTGTGTGTGTGTGTGTGTGTGTGTGTGTGTGTGTGCGTATGTGTGTGTGTGTGTGTGTGTGCCTGCCAATGTGTGTGTGAGTGTGTGTGTGTGTGTGTGTGTGTGTTACCTTCTGTCACTAACCCTCATTGTGTATGCAATACTGTAAGACTATCCTTCCACTTTAATACAAGTGATATTTGTTTTCTGTTCATGTATCAATTGTTG
>NC_090256.1:2457250-2467250 GCF_037325665.1 Littorina saxatilis | reverse complement strand
TATTCATGTATGTTTGTAACTGACGCCTTTGTCAATTTGAGAAACTATGTCATACACAAGCGTCTTACTCAACATCTGACACACTGTAACTTGACTCAATGTAAAGAAGTCGCGTAAAGCGAAATAACAACATTTAGTCAAGCTGTCGAACTCACAGAATGAAACTGAACGCACTGCTTCTTTCACCAAGACCACATACTCGTAGTTTTGTCAGTCCACCGCTCGTGGCAAAGGCAGTGAAATCGACAAGCCATGCAGAATAGTGCGGTAGTGGTCGCGCTGAGCAGGATAACACGCTTTTCTGTATGTCTATTTTTTTTAAGCTTACTGAGTTTGTTTTTAATCCAAACATATCATATCTATATGTTTTTGGAATCAGGAACCGACAAGGAATGAGATGAAATTGTTTTTAAATCGATTTCGGAAAATTAATTTCAATAATAATTTTCATATTTTTAATTTTCAGAGCTTGTTTGTTATCTAAATATATATATGTTTTTGGAATCAGAAAATAACGAAGAATAAGATGAAATTATTTTTGGATCGTTTCATAAGAAAATAATTTTAATTACAAGTTTCCGATTTTTAATGACCAAACTCATTCATTAGTTTTTAAGCCACCAAGCTGAAATGCAATACCTAATTCCGGCCTTCGTCGAAAATTGCTTTGCCAAAATTTCAATCAATTTGATTGAAAAAAGAGGGTGTGACAGTGCCGCCTCAACTTTTACAAAAAGCCGGATATGACGTCATCAAAGGTATTTATCGAAAAAAAGAAACAAATGTCCGGGGACATCATTCCAAGGCACTCTCATGTCAAATTTCATAAAGATCGGTCCAGTAGTTTAGTCTGAATCGCTCTACACACACACACACACACACACACACATACACAGACAGACAGACAGACAGACAGACAGACACACACACACACACACACACACACACACACACACACACACCACGACCCTCGTCTCGATTCCCCCTCTATGTTAAAACATTTAGTCAAAACTTGACTAAATGTAAAAAGAAGCTTTTCACTGATAATCTGCAAGTGACTTTTTTTGGAAAATAGTTGGAAAGAGTTAAATTGTTAAAAGAATTGTCACCCTCTTTTGAAAACTTCTAATTTTCTTTTTCGGACGGCCACTTTAATAGGTCTTCACAAACTTTCGCCGGAGGTTTGGTAAACAAAATAACGTGCTCAGTAAAAGTAAATTGATAACGTTACAAACAAGGGAAATGCATTTTTAATTGCGCATTCCTGGATTTCAAAAGTCACAAGATGATTTAGAATGTGTGCATGTTAATGTGGCTCAAGTCAAAATTGAAAAAAAGGGGTGACGTAGTGGTGGTGCGAGTCACTTCGGAAACCATTCGGAATTTATAGTAAACTGTTTCAAAAACGACACATTTTGCTGAACTTCTTTCTGGAAAGTTATTACATATTTGTTGATGCAATTTCAACGTCAGACATTGAGAGTAATGTTTTGCCTTTTGTTGGCGGAAAGTTATATGACACATTCACACACACAAACCACACACAAAATGCCGATAACGGAATGAATAGTTCACACAGACTAACCGCCCACTCCCCACTCAAAACAGAAAACCCAAGACAATAAACTGTGAAGGGTAATCGATCGAATCATTGAAAAGAACAGATGTTGGCAAACTTTATGTTGTCCCATTGGGCCGCTACCGAAGTTATTCTGCAATACATCATCGGGGATAGTTAACAAATATTGCAAAAAAAGGGAAAACAACACACAATAAATAATGTTTATTGCCTTTGGTTTTGTGTTGAGGAAAGTTCATCAGGTAAAGAGTAAAAACCAAATAGTTTCTTGAGGTTCCTTGTTCAGATAGCTCTATGGACAGGCCAAGAATCAGTTCAAAATGGGTATAATTCCACCGATTCATCATAATGTCAATGGAATTGTCCAAATTAATGATCCTTTTGTCCACGTTTTGGCCTGTGCTCAAGAATTCAATCGGTCGTATTCTTGACTGACAGTTTTATCGGTCAGTTTAAATTTTGGTGCGTGAGTGACCAACTCCAGTCAGGTTTATTCTAATCGCAGAGTGCGCTTTTCTTATTCTTGGTTACAAAAAAAGGCATGAATGTTTAAACTCAAAAGCAAAGCCTGAACTACATAATATTGATACGTTCTCTTTTGATAGCACTTTACTTTCAATCATCAGATGGTTTACACTTAAATAGTGAAACATGTCTGACACTGCATTCTCTTTTGATAGCACTTTACTTTCAATCATTAGATGGTTTACACTTAAATAGTGAAACATGTCTGACACTGCATTCTCTTTTGATAGCACTTTACTTTCAATCATCAGATGGTTTACACTTAAATAGTGAAACATGTCTGACACTGCATTCTCTTTTGATAGCACTTTACCTCCAATCATCAGATGGTTTACACTTAAATAGTGAAACATGTCTGACACTGCATTCTCTTTTGATAGCACTTTACCTCCAATCATCAGATGGTTTACACTTAAATAGTGAAACATGTCTGACACTGCATTACCAATACCTGATGTACCCAACCTTACTTTTGGAGAAAGGGAAGCGTTTCTATCGGCGGGCGATATCCCTTTAAGCGTACACCACATTTTACAACAAAGACACTTTGACTGCGCAGGTCCGGAGGGAGGTCCACAGATAACACAAGTCAACGATAAAAGGTTAAAGGCACAGTAAGCCTCCCGTAAACCATCACAGAGCTCCCCGAGCGTCTACATACAGTACAAGCATACTTCTATTTGAACGCTCACCGAACGGGAACATCCTGGCTGCTTTCTGTCGAGCGTGAGAAATTTTCAAAGAATTTATTTTCGTGGATGAGTCCTCTACAGCAATGGCGCCTCGTTTTGGTGCTGGCTGTTATGAATATTCAATACCCGAAATCACGGACAGTAAGCCTCCCGTAAACCATCACAGATACTGTCAGGCTTTTACACACAGTACAGACACCCTTCCATTTGAACGCGGCTCACCAAACGGGAACATCCTAGGTGGCCTACGTGAAGAGCGAGCAATTGTTAAAGAATTAATTTTGCAGATTGTCTCGAACACTTTTTGGACCCATCCTGAACTCAGGTCAAAAATGAGTTACTTCCCTTCGGGTCTAATTCTATCGATGTAAACTGGCCATAGCCGTGGATGGATGATTATCAGAATGTTTTTGGACCGTGGTGCGTTTTTGCGCTAGACCTAACTTTTAAAATCTAAATAATAAATTGACAGCTTGTTACACAAACATTCTTTAATCATAAAAGAATTCTTTTTTCATCAAGACAAGATCAGTACAATTCGAAGTTGTGAAAGTTTGAAAACAGAAAAGCCCGGAAGCAGGGTCACGCAAGGGTCGTAGCAGACGACGGTTTATCAGTGCATATCGCCGTTCCTCTCAACAGTCAAAAACCATCGCTAGAGTTCTTGTGAACCACAGCCGTTTGTTTCGTGCATAAAAACGTGCTATTGTAGATAAGCTCACATCGAGTCGCATTCAAATGACTAACTGACGACTACATTGTGAAAAAGGGAAACTGGATCACACGGGTTCACGATGGCTCAGGGGTAAGATAAACCACGCAAAAATAAATTCTTTGAAAATTGTTCGCTCTTTACGGAGGGCACCTAGGATGTTCTCAATCGGTGAGTGTTTAAATGAAAGGGTTTTTGTACTGTGTGTAAAAGCCTGACCGTATCTGTGATGGTTTACGGGAGGCTTACTGTGCCTTTAAAACAATTGTTTCGATCAGTTTCAGGACTAGCACCTACCCGTTTGTGTCTCGCAGGTGCGCGTGTCGAAAGGGCTTGACAATACCCTTTGACATTAAACACCGGATATGTGTGACCGGATACAGAGGAAGCGCGGGGGCATGAGAGTTATGAGCTGTTTGAGTGATGGTTATTGCACCCAATCACCCGGGTTCTCTCTCTCAAACAAAACTTAATTCGCTTGTTGTGATATTGATTCATTTGTCTGCGCTGGCCGCACCTTTTGGCCAAAGCAAAGACCATACCAAATAGAAAACAAAACAAAACAAAAAAACATTCCGAGGTGATTGTTCGGTTTAAAGACGCAGAATATAATAGTTGGGGAGCTATTGAATGTCGCGGCGTGTATGTGCTTCTTGTCATGCATGTACTGCAGAATGTGTTTAAGGAAGGAGAGAGAGAGAGAGAGAGAGAGAGAGAGAGAGAGAGAGAGAGAGAGAGAGAGAGAGAGAGAGAGAGAGAGAGAGAGAGAGAGAGAGAGAGAGAGCGAGAGAGAGAGCGAGAGAGAGAGAGAGGAGGAGGGAGAGAGAGGGAGGGAGAGGGAGGGAGAGAGGGAGAGAGAGAGAGAGAGAGAGAGAGAGAGAGAGAGAGAGAGAGAGAGAGAGAGAGAGAGAGAGAGAGAGAGAGAGGGGGGGTTCCCCAAAGCATTTATCCTGTGTTAAATAACACACTAAATACGTAGGTTTTGTAGAGATGCTATTAGGTTGTTTTCCTTCCTCAAATCTCTTGGAATGGCCGGAAATATTTCGGACTTTTTTTTAAGATAGCCTTAAATGATAAAGGAACGACAAGAAGAAATGATAAAGGAAATAAAACACCATTGGTAAGGGTAAAAGACAACAATCAAACATGTCCGAAAGACTCAATGGGAAAGATACAATACTCAAACAGCCCCCGAATGACTGGGAAAGATACAATACTCAAACAGCCCCCGAATGACTGGGAAAGATACAATACTCAAACAGCCCCCGAATGACTGGGAAAGATACAATACTCAAACAGCCCCCGAATGACTGGGAAAGATACAATACTCAAACAGCCCCCGAATGACTGGGAAAGATACAATACTCAAACAGCCCCCGAATGACTGGGAAAGATACAATACTCAAACAGCCCCCGAATGACTGGGAAAGATACAATACTCAAACAGCCCCCGAATGACTGGGAAAGATACAATACTCAAACAGCCCCCGAATGACTGGGAAAGATACAATACTCAAACAGCCCCCGAATGACTGGGAAAGATACAATACTCAAACAGCCCCCGAATGACTGGGAAAGATACAATACTCAAACAGCCCCCGAATGACTGGGAAAGATACAATACTCAAACAGCCCCCGAATGACTGGGAAAGATACAATACTCAAACAGCCCCCGAATGACTGGGAAAGATACAATACTCAAACAGCCCCCGAATGACTGGGAAAGATACAATACTCAAACAGCCCCCGAATGACTGGGAAAGATACAATACTCAAACAGCCCCCGAATGACTGGGAAAGATACAATACTCAAACAGCCCCCGAATGACTGGGAAAGATACAATACTCAAACAGCCCCCGAATGACTGGGAAAGATACAATACTCAAACAGCCCCCGAATGACTGGGAACGATTTACAATATTTAAACAGCCCATGCAAGACTGGGTACAATATAATATTCAAACAGCTCTCGAAAGAATGAATACAAGACAATAGTCAAACAGCTCTCGAAAGAATGAATACAAGACAATAGTCAAACAGCTCTCGAAAGAATGAATACAAGACAATAATTTATTCAAACAGCTCTAGAAAGAATGAATACAAGACAATATTCAAACAGCATCCGAAAAACTAGGTACAAGGCAACATTCAAACATGGGGAACAGTGTTGTTTGCTCCCCAGCTCGTTATGAATAAAAACTCGAGAAAATGATGATAAAAGACAATAAGCTCTCGAAAGACTGAATACAAGACATTGTCATCATTTTCACGAGTTTTCATTCACAAGCACCTGAGAAATAAATCTCATGTTCCCCGGGGAATAAATCCCCGGTTACCATAGTTGCAGGAAGCCCTATTACATGGATAATCAAAAGCAAACCCAATAGAAACGCTCGAGGATTCTTCGGCTCTTTTCATTGGCGTTTCCCCAGACCTAAACAGATGACAAGACACTGCTTTGCAAAGTTCCAAAAACCAACTGGCAAACTGGCAAAAGTAAACAAAAAAACAAAACTACTTCAATAAATTCGTCACAAACAAATGAAACCTACCGATATGTTATGTCTTCTTACAAAGTCATGGAGTGCGTGTATCTGTGTTTCGATACACAGACGTTCGGAGAAACACGAACGTCAAGTTCAAGTAAAACGACACCTGACACACACATTTTGACCCGTGCACAAGACGTTGTATCGATAAACGAAGCACAAGTAAGAAACAATAATAAAAGCAAAGAAAATAGCAACACGATATGCAAACATCTAACAAAGCCGAGCAAGCAGAATGACAGGTCTAATGAAAAATAAAGAGGTACCGAGTCGGAAACAAGATCGCGATTCTTTCCTTCGCTGCACGACGCAAATCTTCTGTGACCTTTGACCAAACGTAGCTTCCACATTCGATCACCGTGCTCAGCTTAATATTTACAACAGAAAGCCGAGGGGGTGGAATACCGAGATGAACCTACAGAACTGTGCATCCTCAAACCTGACATATTCATCCCAACTCATTTAATGAACTCAAAAACACATAAAGTTGCTTTCACACGCCATCTTTGATTGCCAGTGGTTATCAAACCGGGACCCGTGTGGTTATCAGCACGGGACCCGTGTTTCAAAGCATGGCTCCCTGGGTTGATTGTGCACTTGTTTTCTCACTACCAAAATGATGACAAAAACGATGTTTGATGGTTTGTTGACAGACCAGCTTTTTTGTCGGTCCTCGGCGGGCATATCGACTTTTGTTTCATATTTATTGACCGCGGCCTTCGGCCTTGGTCAATAAATATGAAACAAAAGACGATATGCTCCCCCTCGGACAGACAAAAAAGCTGGTCTGTCAACAACCCATCAAACATCTTATAATATTCCCAAAGCCCCCAAGAGACTGGTTTCAAGACAATACTGGCGAACCTGATATCTTACATTACTGACCTGCCCTGACCTGACCAGACCTGACCTTACCTTGTCGTTTCTTACCTTACCTGATAACACGTGACCTTATCTTAAGGATAAGATTTCACATCGTCCTGTGAGATTACCCTCATGTCGTCTTCTTCGTTGTTCATGGGCTGACACTCCCACGTTCACTCATGTTTTTGTACGAGTGGAGTTTTACGTGTATGGCCGTTTTTACCCCGCCATTCAGGCAGCCATACGCCGAATACAGGGGATCCCTCATGTCAATTCGGGTTGCTTTCTCACTGGGGAAAGCGAGCTGCCATGCAGTACGGCGTTACCCATACAGTACGGCGTTACCCATACAGTACGGCGCTACCCATACAGTACGGCGTTACCCATACAGTACGGCGCTACCCATACAGTACGGCGCTATACCCATACAGTACGGCGCTACCCATACAGTACGGCGCTACCCATACAGTACGGCGCTACCCATACAGCACGGCGCTACCCATACAGTACGGTGCTACCCATACAGTACGGTGCTACCCATACAGTACGGTGCTACCCATACAGTACGGCGCTACCCATACAGCACGGCGCTACCCATACAGTACGGTGCTACCCATACAGTACGGTGCTACCCATACAGTACGGTGCTACCCATACAGTACGGCGCTACCCATACAGTACGGCGCTACCCATACAGTACGGTGCTACCCATACAGTACGGTGCTACCCATACAGTACGGCGCTACCCATACAGTACGGCGCTACCCATACAGTACGGCGCTACCCTTACAGTACGGCGCTACCCATACAGTACGGCGCTACCCATACAGTACGGCGCTACCCATACAGTACGGCGCTACCCATACAGTACGGCGCTACCCATACAGTACGGCGCTACCCATACAGTACGGCGCTACCCTTACAGTACGGCGTTACCCATACAGTACGGCGTTACCCATACAGTACAGCGCTACCCATACAGTACGGCGCTACCCATACAGTACGGCGCTACCCATACAGTACGGCGCTACCCATACAGTACGGCGCTACCCATACAGTACGGCGCTACCCACACAGTACGGCGCTACCCATACAGTACGGCGCTACCCTTACAGTACGGCGCTACCCATACAATACGGCGCTACCCATACAGTACAGCGCTACCCATACAGTACAGCGCTACCCATACAGTACAGCGCTACCCATACAGTACGGCGCTACCCATACAGTACGGCGCTACCCATACAGTACGGCGCTACCCATACAGTACGGCGCTATACCCATACAGTACGGCGCTACCCATACAGTACGGCGCTACCCATACAGTACGGCGCTACCCATACAGTACGGTGCTACCCATACAGTACGGTGCTACCCATACAGTACGGCGCTACCCATACAGTACGGCGCTACCCATACAGTACAGCGCTACCCATACAGTACGGCGCTACCCATACAGTACGGCGCTACCCATACAGTACGGCGCTACCCATACAGTACGGCGCTACCCATACAGTACAGCGCTACCCATACAGTACGGCGCTACCCATACAGTACAGCGCTATACCCATACAGTACAGCGCTATACCCATACGGTACAGCGTTATACCCATACAGTACAGCGCTATACCCATACAGTACAGCGCTATACCCATACAGTACAGCGCTATACCCATACAGTACAGCGCTACCCATACAGTACGGCGCTACCCATACAGTACGGCGCTACCCATACAGTACGGCGCTACCCATACAGTACGGCGCTACCCATACAGTACGGCGCTACCCATACAGTACGGCGCTACCCTTACAGTACGGCGCTATACCCATACAGGACGGCGCTATACCCATACAGTACGGCGCTATACCCATACAGTACGGCGCTATACCCATACAGTACGGCGCTATACCCATACAGTACGGCGCTACCCATACAGTACAGCGCTACCCATACAGTACGGCGCTACCCATACAGTACGGCGCTACCCATACAGTACGGCGCTACCCATACAGTACGGCGCTACCCATACAGTACGGCGCTACCCATACAGTACGGCGCTATACCCATACAGTACAGCGCTATACCCATACAGTACAGCGCTATACCCATACAGTACAGCGCTATACCCATACAGTACAGCGTTATACCCATACAGTACGGCGCTACCCATACAGTACAGCGCTACCAATACAGTACGGCGCTACCCACACAGTACGGCGCTACCCATACAGTACGGCGTTACCCATACAGTACGGCGCTACCCATACAGTACGGCGCTATACCCATACAGTACGGCGCTACCCATACAGTACGGCGCTACCCATACAGTACAGCGCTACCCATACAGCACGGCGCTACCCATACAGTACGGTGCTACCCATACAGTACGGTGCTACCCATACAGTACGGTGCTACCCATACAGTACGGCGCTACCCATACAGCACGGCGCTACCCATACAGTACGGTGCTACCCATACAGTACGGTGCTACCCATACAGTACGGTGCTACCCATACAGTACGGCGCTACCCATACAGTACGGCGCTACCCATACAGTACGGTGCTACCCATACAGTACGGTGCTACCCATACAGTACGGCGCTACCCATACAGTACGGCGCTACCCATACAGTACGGCGCTACCCTTACAGTACGGCGCTACCCATACAGTACGGCGCTACCCATACAGTACGGCGCTACCCATACAGTACGGCGCTACCCATACAGTACGGCGCTACCCATACAGTACGGCGCTACCCATACAGTACGGCGCTACCCTTACAGTACGGCGTTACCCATACAGTACGGCGCTACCCATACAGTACAGCGCTACCCATACAGTACGGCGCTACCCATACAGTACGGCGCTACCCATACAGTACGGCGCTACCCATACAGTACGGCGCTACCCATACAGTACGGCGCTACCCACACAGTACGGCGCTACCCATACAGTACGGCGCTACCCTTACAGTACGGCGCTACCCATACAATACGGCGCTACCCATACAGTACAGCGCTACCCATACAGTACAGCGCTACCCATACAGTACAGCGCTACCCATACAGTACGGCGC
>NC_090256.1:2437250-2452250 GCF_037325665.1 Littorina saxatilis | reverse complement strand
GCGCACCGCACGGAGGAAGGGAGATAAACGCGGCTGAAAACACTGGAGAAGATAAGGAAGAGTTACTGGGAATGGATCCAGAGAAAACCAAAATCGGTTCAGCGCTGCGCGCTGAGAGCACGTGTTAAAATATCTCATCGATGAGGTTGTGTCCGGGGTGTAGCTGAATACGGTCTCCAAATTTGAAAAAGATCCACCGAGAACTTTGGCCGTGCATCGCGGACACACACACACACACACACACACACACACACACACACACACACACAGACAGACAGACACAAGTCGTATATATATATATATATATAGATAGATGTATGTATGCATGTATGTATGTATGTATGTATGTGTGTGTGTGTGTGTGTGTGTGTGTGTGTGTGTGTGTGTGTGTGTGTGTGTGTGTGTGTGTAGAGCGATTCAGAGAAAACTACTGAACCAATCTTCATGAAATTTCACATGAGAGTTCGTGGGTATAATATCCCCAGACGTTTTTTTTCCATTTTTTCGATTAATGTCCTTGATGACGTCATATCCGGGTTTTTGTGAAAGTTGAGACAGCACTTTCACGCCCTCATTTTTGAACTAAATTGGTTGAAACTTCGGTGAAGGTAATCTTCATTATTTTGGGGTGTGGTTAGTCGAGACTATCGTAAATATAGTCTCGGCGATGATTGTTTATTGTGTTTATCTGTTACTTTTAATGCCGACAGCTTGACTAAATGTTTTTATATCGCTTCGCGCGACTTGTTTTGTTTTTATTGTTGTTGTTGTTGTTGTTGTTGTTGTTAGTTTCAAAGCCCTATGAATCAAAAGCTAAAAAACGAATAATGTAAAAATCCACTCGTGCAAAAACATGTGTGAACGTGGGAGTTTCAGCCCATGAACGAAGAAGAAGAAGAAGAAGAAGAAGAAGAAGAAGAAGAAGAAGAAGAAGAATGTAAACCCTTGTGGTCGATCGCTGTGTGCAGATGCTCCGAAACAGATCCGACAGCAGACCAGCATGTTGACAGCCTGGATAGACGCGTCACAGGTCTACGGTTCCAAGACGCAGAAGGCTGGCGAGCTCAGGACGTACCGCAAAGGTTTGTGTCATGCGTGTTGGACAGCTGGGGTAGGAGAAAATATGTGGTATTTTTTTTCTCTCTCTCTCTGTCTCCCTCTGTCTCTTTCTATCTGTGTCTCTGTCTGTCTGTCCGTGTATCTCTGTCTGTATGTGACACACACACACACACACACACACACACACACACACACACACACACACACACACACACACACACACACACATACACACACACATAATCACATCAACAGCTTTAACATGACTCATAACCTAACCCAGGCAAACGCCTGGAAGCTGATGTTTAATGTATTATCCCTGCAGGTACTCTGATCGTGACCAGCGACAACCTGTTGCCAGAAGACACCAATTCTACCTGTGTAAAAGAGGAGCCTGGGGACTACTGCTTCTTGGCAGGTACGCGCTTTTAATTGCTTCTGGTGGTTGCCCGTCTTGGTCGACAATGGCAGGATTATCAAGTCTAATTCCCTGTGGGATCTTCGCCGTTTTTCTTCTGAGTTTGACTGGACGTGTCAGGTTCACAGTCGTGATAAGGCCATGGACTGGGATGATGACCCTGATAATGGGTTTTTGACGCCGCCGTCACGGTGAAGCCAGTAGGGGCATGTTCCCTGGTGTTACCCCGACTTTATATGAGATACCCTGGTGTTACCCCGACTTTATATGAGATACCCTGGTGTTACCCCGACTTTATATGAGATACCCTGGTGTTACCCCGACTTTATATGAGATACCCTGGTGTTACCCCGACTTTATATGAGATACCCTGGTGTTACCCCGACTTTAAATCAGATACCCAGGTGTGTGCGTGTTTAGGTGCAATCAGCCGCCTGCACTTATGGCAGAAGGACCGAGGTCTTTAACGTGTCACTGTGGTGACACGGGGGTGGACATGGGTACTGTCTCTGAGTCTACACATAAAGTTGACCCGTGTCCGTCCCGGTCTGGATTCGAACATGGCTGTCCTCTTCGGGTTTTGAGGCATTGTGGGTCCGGGTGTGGTTCAAGTCCGTTGTGAAAGACGTCCACGTCCACGCGAGGGCAATGGGGATATGAATGTAAATGTAGGGGGGGGGGGGGGGGGTTCACAACTGCAACCTTCCTTCTCTCTCTAGCACTGACGAGTCTGTTTCTACGTGTCTTCAAATTTGTTCGCTGTCTTTCTGGTGACTGTATTCCCACACGAAGGCAACGGGGAATAAGAATGTCGATGTGGGGGGTTCCCAACTGCAACCTTCCTTCTCTCTCTAGCACTGACGAGTCTGTTTCTGCGTGTCTTCTAATTTGTTCGCTGTCTCTCTGGTTTGACTGTATTTCCACACGAGGGCAACGGGGAATATGAATGTCGATGTATGGGGAGTTCAGGACTGCAACCTTCCCCCTCTCTCTGGCACTGGCGAGTTTGTTTCTCCGCGTCTTCAAATTTGTTGGCTCCCTTTCTGGTGAGTTTACTCTGGTCAGTACTTTGGCATTTCGTAATTGGTGTGTCGTGTACTGCCTATAGTCCAACGGGTCTCTAGATTAACGATATAAAGAATAAAAATAATGTTATTTGATCTACCCAGGCGAGATTAACTTCACAGTCCAGTCTGTGCTTCGTATGTGGATCATCCTCAAACAATAACGGTTAACTTTGTGCTCGACGCAATAAGAGTTGACGTCAGTGGAATAAAACCGTCCGAATGACAAAGTCCGTATGAAATCCATTTGGATATTATTGTAAAGAAACTGAGAATTTAAAATGAAAGAAAACCCTCTGTGATGATTTTTGATGTGCAAGGACAGTCATATTAGAAAAAGTACCTACTTTTTCTTGTTATATTCAATATATATTTCTTTTTCTTTCTTTCTTCCCGCTTGGCTGCTTTATTTTCTGTCTTTCTGTCTTTGCTGGCACGGGAGAAGGGAGTACATCTTTGCACTCGCTGATGGTATTGTACACCGTATTCCACTTCCTCGCTTTCGTCCATCCTTCTTTCCTTCCTTTCTTCCTTCCTTCTAGCTCCCTTCCTTCCTTCCTTCCTTCCTTACTCACGTCTGTCCAATGCTTGTCTCTTCCTTCCTTCCTTCCTTCCTCCCTTCCTTCTTTACTTCCTTCCTTCCTCACGTCTGTCCAATGTTTGTCTCTTCCTTCCTTCCTTCCTTACTTACTTACTTACTCACGTGTGTCCAATGTTTGTCTGCAGGAGAGAAAAGGGTGAACGAACACACGGGCCTGATGGCACTGCACATCGTGTTCCTCCGCTATCACAACAGGATGGCCGAGGAACTATCGCGTATCAACCCTGGCTGGTCTGACGAAAGGGTAAGAGTCGTTCCAGCAGAGACACGAATTGTCACTGATGTGATTTTTACTCAGACGCTGTGGAATGGCGAAATAAAAAGAAGGAAGGAAGGAAGGAATGAAGAAAGAAAGAGAGAAAGAGAATAAAGAAAGAGAGAGTTAAAAGAAGGACGGAAGGTAGGAAGGAAGGGATGAAGAAAGAAAGAGAGAAAGAGAATAAAGAAAGAGAGAGTTAAAAGAAGGACGGAAGGTAGGAAGGAAGGGATGAAGAAAGAAAGAGAGAAAGAGAATAAAGAAAGAGAGAGTTAAAAGAAGGACGGAAGGTAGGAAGGAAGGGATGAAGAAAGAAAGAGAGAAAGAGAATAAAGAAAGAGAGAGTTAAAAGAAGGACGGAAGGTAGGAAGGAAGGGATGAAGAAAGAAAGAGAGAAAGAGAATAAAGAAAGAGAGAGTTAAAAGAAGGACGGAAGGTAGGAAGGAAGGAAGAAGACAGAGAGAGAGAGAGTAACAAAGAAAGAAAGAAAGAAAGGAAGAATGAATTAAAGAAAGATAGATAGAAAGGACGGAAGGAAGGTAGGAAGGAAGGCAGTTAGGAACACATGAAGAAATAAACGAGAGAAAGAGAGAAAGAAATCAATGAGAACTCTGAAACATCGTTAGACAGCAGTATGAGCAAAGAGAGAAAGAAATCAATGAGAACTCTGAAAAATCGTTAGACAGCAGTATGAGCAAAGAAGAATATCGGCAAGAAAGATAGTTACGTGAACGTGTCTTTGCTGATTGGCTGGATGTTTGCAGACAAAATATGACAAAAGATAGATTGAAAAAATGAAAAAAAAAAGAAAGAAAGAAAGAATGAAAGAAAGAAAGAAAGAAAGAAAAAAAAAAGGAAAAAAAAGAAAAAAAAGAAAGCCTTAAAACCGAAAAACCACTGACAAAATGTTGTATTAATCTTTCCCCGCTATTGTCCCTGCAGATCTACCAGGAAGTGAGGCGAGTCATGGGGGCCATCATGCAGCACGTGACCTACCACGATTGGCTGCCCCCTGTCCTGGGCCCCAGCATCATGAGACAGTACTCCCTCAACGTGGTCAGCCCCGGCACTTTCGGCCCATCTTACTGGACGTATGACAGGTCAGTGTCAGGCCCCATGCATCCCTCGAATATTCAACCCCCCCCCAAAAAAAACAAAAAAAAAACCCAATTGGTTCAATCGCTATCCTGTCTCCTAGTACTATGAAATGGTACCAGCTTTTGCAACGTCGTCAGCCCATGCACATTCGGGCCTTTTTTTTTTACTGGACGTAGGCCTATGACAGATCAGTATCAGTCCTCATCCCTCCCATATTCTCCTCCGGCCCCTCAATAACAACCCGATACACCCCTCCCCACCCCCAAACAAAAATGTACACCCTTCCTCGTGTCTCTTAGTATCATGAGACAGTACCGGCTTTTGCAACGTCGTCAGCCCATGCACATTCTGTCCTTTTATTTAACGGGACGTATGATAGGACAGTATCAGCCCCCATCCCTCCAATATACCCCCCCCCCCCCCCACCCCAACCCTCAATAACAACCCTGTACACCCACCATTGAAAAACCACGCATTGTAAACTCTGTCCTGCATATATCAGAGTTGAAATCAATGCAGAGTTTTGCTGTTTATTATTACGCCTATCACTACATAACAATGTCATTATTTCGGTGTATAATTTTCCAGTAAACTGGACCCCACCATACTGAACGTGTTCGCCACGGCAGCGTTTCGGTTCGGACACACGATGATACCAAGCCTGTTCACCATGGGGGACAGGCAGGTTCGACTCCACACCATGTTCAACAGGCCCAAGTTCATCCTGCAGAACCGCCGCGAGGGACTCAAGAACATGTGTGCTGGCATGATCCATGTAGGTTGTGAATTAATGGTGGGAGTGGGTCGATGGCTGGAGGGTGAGAGAGAGAAGAGAGTAAGATAGAGAGAGAGAGAGAGAGAGAGAGAGAGAGAGAGAGAGAGAGAGAGAGAGAGAGACAGAGAGAGAGAGACAGAGAGAGAGAGAGACAGAGAGATTCAGATTCAGATTCAGATTCAAAACTTTAATACAAAGGGATAAAGGTTTTAGGCAATGCCTAATCTTCCAACCTGTCCCTTTTAGACATACATGACATTATACATTACAATTATATATTTATATAACATAATAAGAGAGAGAGAGAGAGAGAGAGAGAGAGAGAGAGAGAGAGAGAGAGAGAGAGAGAGAGAGAGAGAGAGAGACTCAAGAACATGTGTGCTGGCATGATCCATGTAGGTTGTGATTCAAGGTTGGGAGGGAGTGGATGGCTGGAGGGTCACCGATGAGCGAGAGGAGGGAGTGAGTGAATGAGAAGAGGGAGTAAGTGTGAGAGAGAGAGAGTGACCGAGAGAGAGAGAGAGAGAGTGACCGAGAGAGAGAGAGTGACCGAGAGAGAGAGAGAGAGAGAGAGAGAGTGGCCGAGAGAGAGAGAGAGTGACCGAGAGAGGGAGAGAGAGAGTGACCGAGAGAGAGAGAGAGTGACCGAGAGAGAGAGTGACCGAGAGAGAGAGAGAGAGAGTGACCGAGGGAGAGAGAGAGAGAGAGAGAGAGTGACCGAGAGAGAGAGAGAGAGAGAGAGAGAGAGAGAGAGAGAGAGAGAGAGAGAGAGAGAGAGAGAGAGAGAGAGAGAGACACTGACACTGACACTGACACTGACACTGACACAGTTTAATTGAATATGGGCCTACAGCTGAAGCTCGCATTTTTCATGATCCGCCAACTTCGACCATTATTTTTAATAATCACTGAGACTCGGCATGTAACCTCTACTTATTAGTGTCTGTATGCCCATCAAGTCCCAGCGTTTGTACATAACACGTCTTCCACGTGCGTTTTAAAGTCAGCGCTGTGTGTCTTGTCTAAAAGTCGGGGTTATACCCGGGCACATGAATAATAATAATAAAGATAGCTTATATAGCGCCGCTTCACAAATTTAACTATGCTCTTAGCGCTGTACATCGAGATATAACAATTTCAATAATATAAATACTTCTTCTTCTTCTTCTTCTTGGCGTTCGCAGAGGTTACACAATCAGTCCAGCACTGGTGATAAATGTTGTCGTTTTCTCCAACTCCTGTCAACTGCCGTATAGTTTGGTCTGCAAGGGAGTTGGTGACGGCCACACTTCTTTTCGTTCCTCATCTAGTAAGGGACATCGCTGTAAGATGTGTTCCGCTGTTTGGTCCTCTTGACCGCAGGCACAGGTTGGTGATGGCGCCAGCTTGAACTTTCGGTTCATGTGAGCATTGAGCCTGTTGTGGCCAGTACGCAGTCTGATGAGGTTGACTTGCTGCTCTCTGGACATTGTGTGGTAGTCATCTCTGTTTGTCCTTGGCCTCATCAATGCCTTGATGATTGTCTTCTGCTCACTAAAGCTGACACTGTTTTCAGGTTGGTCTTCCACGGCTCCTTCTTTTGCCAGCTCATCTGCCCTTTCATTTCCTGGTATCCCACAGTGTGCTGGTATCCACTGGAGGACAACTCTTCTGGTTTGTCTGACCATCTGTAATGCTTTGGCCAGCTGTGGGAGTTTGTCGTTCTCTAGGGCCTGAAGGACTGAAAGGGCGTCCGAGAGGAAGACAACTTGGTAGCAAGGGTCTGCGGAGTCCTGAACGAAGGAGGCGGCCTGCATGAGAGCTTCTGCTTCTGCTTTATAGTTTGTGCAGTGTTTGCCAGTGGCAACGCTGGATGTAGCTGTATGTCCCCCAGGGAACTGGATGAGAATGCCTGCACCTCCATTGAGCACGGCGTTAGTTGCTGATCCATCGGTGTATACATGGATCCACGCCTCTTTTGGGTACTGTTCGTCGATCAGGGCTAAGGTGAGTGCCTGTCGAGCTGTGTCATTCTGATCTTCTCCTGAGGTAACATGTGGAACACTGGTGCAGATCTGGATGTCTGGTTTCTCTGTTGCCTTGGGGGTTTCCTCTTCTTCTTGAGTCAGAGGTAGAGTGTTCTGTGGAAGGACTTCCCTGTACTGTCGAGAAAGTCTCTTGCTCTCGTGTACAAAACTGCTCCGTTTAAGCCGGTTCTTGGTGAGGTTGCTCAGTCTGTGCTTCATGGGGTGGTCGGGTAGGCACTTGAGCTTCTCGGCCTGTACCATAGTCTTGGCTTCTCTTCTCTGACAGAGGGGTTGGATGGTGGTAAGCTTCTCCATTTCCTTGATGGGTGTGGATTTCATTGCACCGGTGATGAGTCGGAGGGCCTGGTTTTGCACACGGTCAAGGGTCTGCAGGTTTGTCTTGGCTGAGGTTGACCACGCTGTGGAGCCGTACTCGAGGTGGGGTCTGATTGTTCCCTGGTATACTGTCTTCAGTATCTTCTCGTTCGCTCCCCAGGTGGTACCTGCCAGCTTCCTGAGAATGGCTAGCTTGCGCCGGGCCTTCGTCTCTGCCTGTGCAATGTGTGGTTTCCAGGTCTGCCGTCTATCAAAGGTGACACCAAGGTACGTTGCTTCTTCATCCTCTCTCAGAGGAGTTCCACCAAGCCTAATGGTTCCGGCTTTCTGCTTTGGCGACAGTGTGAATAGGGTGGTGGAGGATTTCTCCTTGTTGATGGAGACGCACCAATCTTCTGCCCATGCGTTCAGCCTATCTGCCGCTTGCTGCATTCTGTAGGTGGCAGTACTTGCGTGCTCCTCCTTGCACCAGATCACAAGGTCGTCTGCGTAGAGAGCAGCTTTGATCCCCTTGGGCATCTCAGACACCAGATCGTCGATGAAGAGAAGGAAGAGTGTTGGGGAGAGGACTCCGCCCTGAGGGACGCCATGACGAAGGAGGAACTTCTTGCTTTTGGTCTGGTCGACGTTAACTCTTGCCCTGCGGTTATAGAGGTAAGAGCGAATCCACTGGTACATGTTGCTGGACACGCCTTTCCTCAGCAGTTTTACAAGGAGTCCATCTTTCCAGACCTTGTCAAAGGCCTTCTGAAGATCTATCCAGGTGACGAAGACCAGCTTCTGTTCCTGAAAGGCATCTTCAACTTCTTGCGCCAGGTAGGTGACCTGATCTTCAGTGCTGCGGAACTGTCGGAATCCAGCTTGTTCAGGGGCGAGGAGGTTCCTGGATTCCAGGTACCGCCTGAGGCGCTCGTTCACAATTCTCTCCAGGGTCTTCACAACACAGCTGGTGAGGCTGATTGGGCGATAGCTGGTGGCCTTCTTTGGATCCTTCCCTTTTTTTAAGATGGGGATCATGATCGCTTCTCGCCAGAGTTGTGGTAGCGATCCTTCTTGCCAGCTGCTGTTGAAGACCTCGAGTAGCTTGTTCTCTGCTGCACTACCAAGGTGGGTTAGCATCTCGTTGGTGATGCCGTCTGGGCCAGGGGACTTCTTCGCCTTTGACTTTTTCAGAGCTGAGTGCAGCTCGTGGAGTGTGAGTGGTTGACTCATGGCGTCCACTGTCGACTGTCTGGCAGGTCTCTCTCTTTTCTCTCTTCTTGCTTCTCTCTGTTTCTCGGGGCTAACATGGAGGTTGCTCTCAGCTGCATAGCTTTCAGCAAATTGGTTGGCAGCATGCTTTCCAGTTAGCACCTTCCCGTTCTCTTCTAATGTGATCTTTCCTCTGCTGGTGTTCTCATCATTCAACTGCTTGGTGAGCCTCCAGAGCTTTCTGCCATCCTTCTCAAGGTTCAGAGAGCTTGTCTTCTCTTGCCAGCTTCTCCGTCTTGCCTGTAGCTTCTTTTTGAGAAATTTGGCTTTGGCTTCCTGGAGGCGGATGTTGTTGTTTTGTGACGGGTTGACTTCTGCTTCCCTTCTGGCGTCTGCCAGATCATCATCCAGTTCCTGCAATTCATTGCTCCAGTAGGGCTTATAGTCTCTCCTGGCACCCCTGGGAATGGACTCACGCGCTGCTCTGAGGATGCTCATGTTGAAGTCCTTCGCCACCATGTTGATGTCTCGACCCTCGACTCTGATGTCTTTGGTGAGTTCGCTGGTGCGGTGTCTAAAGAGGAACCAGTTCGCTCTTTTGTAGTTCCACCGTGGGAAGGAAGCTTCAGTGCAGGACTCCATGCCCAGGGTCAAAAAGACTGGCCGATGGTCACTTCCACCTAGCTGTTCTCCGACCTCTCTGCTGGTTAGCTGGTGCATGTCTTCCGTGCAGAAGGCTAGGTCAGGAGTTGATGTAGTGTGCCATCTTCTGGAATAGAATGTAGGGCAGTCAAAGGGACTGTTCAAAAGGATGAGACCTTTGTCGTCCTGCCAGTTCTCCACCTCTTCTCCTCTCCGATCCAGGTGGTCATATCCCCAACTCTGTGAATGACTGTTGAAGTCACCCACCACGATGAAGTTGGAGGCCTTTGCGGGGATCGTGTCAAGGGCGAGGTGTCTATCATTGGGGCAGTAGAAGTTGACAAGATGGAATTCTGATGTCTTCGTCTGGATTCGAATCACCTGATATTCGGAGTCCTCCATGTGCGTTTCTATCAAACAGGCATTGATGTTGTTCCTGATGAGGGTCAGGATTCCTCCTTTGCTTCGGTCTGTTCTGTCGGACCTAAGGCATTGGTAGCCTCTCACTTTGAAGGACTTTTGGGGTGTCAGGTGCGTCTCCTGAATACAGCAGATGTTGATGTTTTTCTCATGCAGGATATGCTCCAACTCTGTCTTCTTGTTCAGGATACTTTCTGCGTTCCAGTGCATGACCTGAAAAGGTCGCTGCTGACTGGGTTTCTTCCTGGTTGTGGTGGTGCCAGTCACTTTCCTCCCGCGTCCCCTGGCGTGACAAGACGGACGGGAGGGACCTCCAGTAGTTGGGGCTGGGTCCCTTTGAGGCATGGGACCCGACGCTGCTCCACCCTGGGGGGTCCTCAATGGGCGAGCGCCATTTCCATCTGTGCTGGTTGATTGTGTCATCATTTGCGTAAGTGCGTGTACCCGTGGTTTGTTAGAATGCGCCGTGCGGCCCGGGTCCTCCGTCTTCAGCATTCGGGGTTTTCTGTCGGGGTTACCTCACCCTTAGCTCATGGCCCGTACGTCCTACCCTGAGAGCACAGGGGGGAGGATTTTCCGGGATCCCACCCGGAGCCAGTTTGGTCCGCGGCCGCAAGCGGCTGATCTCCATATCTGAAGACCGTTCCCCTATCCGCCACCCGGGGACGCGCTGGGTTGGGGGTGGTCGCCCCACTGAAAATCCCACACTGGGTTAAGAAAGATCAGCCTGTCCCAGATAATATAAATACAAAGATGATATTATCATAATACACATTTACAAATATCACTCACGTGCATACATCCTCGTGCACACCACGCGCATACACACTCCCACTCATTAGCAAGTGCTTCCATCCCCCTGCCACTGAGATGTTCATATACCCCCCCTGGACAAGCTCACACCATGTCCGTCTCCTCTCTAGACTGTACATACACTCAGCAAGAAAAAGAAAGACTAAATGCAAATTTCATACACAACCCTATGGCTCAATCAAAGCTGAAGCAACTATACAAAAAAAGACACATTCAAACAACGAATCTAACTTCACCTCTAACAGTCTATAAAGATGGCAAGGACAATTTACAAGGATTCGCGAAAAAGGTGCGTTTTAAGGGAACTGCGGAAAGAGTCCTTAGAAGCAGAATGGCGAACGGAGGAAGGGAGAGAATTCCAGACAATGGCAGCCGCAGAAGCAAACGAGCGATCTCCAAAAGAAGGCAAGCTTCGCTCGAGAGTTTCCAGTTTGCGACTGTCAGCGCGTGAGCGGAGGTTGTAGTCAGAGGGATTGTCATATGTGACGAGCAGTTCCTTGAGGTATTTAGGGCCATCTTCAGATTTGGCAGAGAAACAGATACAAGCAATGAAGGGAACGAAGAAGTGGTGTGACATGATCAAACTTCTTAGAACGATATATCAATTTGGCGGCAGAGTTTTGTACCTTTTGGAGTGACTCGACAAGTTTTTGATCACAGCCATAGAACAGGCTGTTGCAATAGTCTATTCTGGATAGAACTAGAGAACAGGCTAGAGTTTGAGCGGCTTGGGGGGTAAGATAGTGGCGGATAGAACTGATTTTCCTTAAGTTACTGTACGCAATTGTGCGGATGTTTTGGACGTGCTGGGAAAGGTTGAGGAAGTGGTCGAAGGTAACGCCAAGATTAGTCACAGAAGAGACAAAGTTGACGTCGCTATCGCCGACATGAATGCCAGAAGGCAAAGAATTTTCAGGGAAAGATCTGTACTGGGACCTGACAAGCATGGATTCAGTTTTCGAGTCGTTTAGCTGTAGTTTGTTAGCCGTCATCCACGCCTTTACAGCAACAACACAGTCTTCCATTTCACTCACAGTGGTATCAATTTGATCAATCTCACTGTCTTTGTACAACTGGTTGTCGTCTGCAAAGGCGTGGTGATCGATAGGATACTGTTTGACGAGGTTAAAGAGGGGGTTCATGTACAAAACAAAAAGAACTGGACCCAACACGGATCCCTGAGGAACACCGAACTGAAGGACTGTGGATTCTGAACTGATGCCGTTTACCACGACTGTTTGAATCCTATCCGAGAGATAGGATTCAAACCAGGACAGTGCAGAACCTGTGATGCCAAAAGTTGCCTCAAGGCGGGCTGTCATAATTGAGTGGTCAATGGTGTCGAACGCAGCGGACAAATCGAGAAGCGTGAGAACAAACACTTTACCGTTATTGAGAGCCATCAGATCTATATTGGTTCAACCGTGAGGGCGTAAAACAATATTATCATCACTTTTTCTGTTGCACAGGACCCAGTTCATCACAGTGATCTTTTCAAAGCTACGGACCATTCAAACCTTATTCATTGTGCTAAAATGCACATGTATTTTAACTTATTTTGGCAAACAAAAAATACGTTTTATTGTGTTATGACAACCACATCACAAAATGTGTGCCACCCTACTGTTGCCTAGGACCCAGTTCATCACAGCGATCGTTTCATGGTGTCGGACCTGTCGGACCGTCTGTTTGAGGACAAGAACAACGTCAGTCTGGACCTGGCTTCCCTCAACATACAGCGCGCACGGGACCACGGTCTGCCGCCTTACAATGACTACAGGTGTGTGTGTGGGGTCGTGTGTGTGTGCAGGATGGGAGGTGTGTGTGCGGGGGGTGGGGGCTGTAGGTGTGTGGTGGTGGTGGTGGTGTGTGTGTGTGTGTGTGGAGGTGTTTGTGGGATGTGTGTGCGTGTTTGTGGGTTGTGTGTGCGTGTTTGTATATATATGTGTGTGTGTGTGTGGGCGAGTTTGTATATATGTTACAGTTAATCTGTGAAACCAGGGAATACGTGTATTAACTAGGTAATACATGAATTAACTGACGGAAAAAAAACAGTTAATTTATGTATTACCTATAATAGTTTAGTTAGTACACGTATTCCCTGGTTTCACAGATTAACTGTAACGATATATATATATATATATATATATATATATACTAGATGATTACCCGCTTCGCCGGGTACCGGCTTCGCCGGGAAGAAGTAGAGCCGAAAACCAGGCTGCGCCTGGGACCCGGCAGAGGCCGGCTTTGCCGGCGCACGAAGGAAAGGAGATAAACGCGCAAAACACTGGAGACCTTCTAAAAATAGTAACGTGCAGTGACCTTCTAAAAATAGTAACGTAGTAACGGGAATATGGATTGACGCCACACGGAGGAAGGGAGATAATCGCGGCTGAAAACACTGCAGAAGATAAGGAAGAGTTACTGGTAGTGGATCCCGACAAAAAAACAAAACAAAAAAAAATCGGTTCAGCGCGCACAGCGCTGCGCGCTGAGAGCACGTGTTGAAATATCTCATCGATGCGGTTGTGTCCGGGGTGTAGCTGAATACGGTGTCCAAATTTGAAAAAGATCCACCGAGAACTTTGGCCGTGCATCGCGAACAGACAGACAGACAGACAGACAGACAGACAGACAGACAGACAGACACTAGTCGTATATATATATAGATACATAACAAAATCAAGGAAAAGAATAGCCAAACAAAGAATTTCAAGTGGCAGCCCAAATTTTCGACCTGTTGCCAGGCCTTCCTGCAGGGGCGTGTAATTCTGCGAGACGCCAATTCATGCATCAATTACTAAGCAACACAATACCATGGTTATATGTGTGTGTGTGTGTGTGTGTGTGTGTGTGTGTGTGTGTGTGTGTGTGTGTGTGTGTGTGTGTGTGTGTGTGTGTGTGTGTGTGTGTGTCAACCGGCTAGTGTTACCAGCCTTGGTTGTACTTGACAGTTTTCCATAGTAAGGTCAAGGTGTTGCCTGGTAATCTCACTTTGCTGTGACTGTTTCCAATGACAACATGACATGCGTTTGTAGGGTGTATTCTTCGTGCATTTCGTGTTTCACCATTTTGCGCAATCACTTAATTGTCTATGTATCCCGCGAGCCATGTCGTTATTAGTTGGTAGAGCACTGGACTTGTGATCCGTTGGTCACGGGTAGCTCAGTTGGTAGAGCACTGGACTTGTCATCCTAGGGTCACGGGTAGCTCAGTTGGTAGAGCACTGGACTTGTCATCCTAGGGTCACGGGTAGCTCAGTTGGTAGAGCACTGGACTTGTGATCCGTTTGTCACGGGTAGAGCACTGGACTTGTGATCCGTTGGTCACGGGTAGCTCAGTTGGTAAAGCACTGGACTTGTGATCCGTTGGTCACGGGTAGCTCAGTTGGTAGAGCACTGGACTTGTGATCCGTTTGTCACGGGTAGAGCACTGGACTTGTGATCCGTTGGTCACGGGTAGCTCAGTTGGTAAAGCACTGGACTTGTGATCCGTTGGTCACGGGTAGCTCAGTTGGTAGAGCACTGGACTTGTGATCCGTTGGTCACGGGTAGCTCAGTTGGTAGAGCACTGGACTTGTGATCCGTTGGTCACGGGTAGAGCACTGGACTTGTGATCCGTTGGTCACGGGTAGCTCAGTTGGTAAAGCACTGGACTTGTGATCCGTTGGTCACGGGTAGCTCAGTTGGTAGAGCACTGGACTTGTGATCCGTTGGTCACGGGTAGCTCAGTTGGTAGAGCACTGGACTTGTGATCCGTTGGTCACGGGTAGCTCAGTTGGTAGAGCACTGGACTTGTGATCCGTTGGTCACGGGTAGCTCAGTTGGTAGAGCACTGGACTTGTGATCCGTTTGTCACGGGTAGAGCACTGGACTTGTGATCCGTTGGTCACGGGTAGCTCAGTTGGTAAAGCACTGGACTTGTGATCCGTTGGTCACGGGTAGCTCAGTTGGTAGAGCACTGGACTTGTGATCCGTTTGTCACGGGTAGAGCACTGGACTTGTGATCCGTTGGTCACGGGTAGCTCAGTTGGTAGAGCACTGGACTTGTCATCCTAGGGTCACGGGTAGCTCAGTTGGTAGAGCACTGGACTTGTCATCCTAGGGTCACGGGTAGCTCAGTTGGTAGAGCACTGGACTTGTGATCCGTTGGTCACGGGTAGAGCACTGGACTTGTGATCCGTTGGTCACGGGTAGCTCAGTTGGTAAAGCACTGGACTTGTGATCCGTTGGTCACGGGTAGCTCAGTTGGTAGAGCACTGGACTTGTGATCCGTTGGTCACGGGTAGCTCAGTTGGTAGAGCACTGGACTTGTGATC